>NC_133325.1:581494109-581503449 GCF_042186555.1 Aquarana catesbeiana
AGCTGCCCATTCCTCTTGGCAAAAGCCTCCAGTTCCTGTAAATTCTTGGGCTGTCTTGCATGAACTGCACATTTGAGATCTCCCCAGAGTGGCTCAATGATATTAAGGTCAGGAGAAACCAATGACGGGTTGACTTGGCCTTGTGTTTTGGATCATTGTCATGTTGGAATGTCCAAGTACGTCCCATGCACAGCTTCCTGGCTGATGAATGCAAATGTTCCTCCAGTATTTTTTGATAACATACTGCATTCATTTTGCCAACAATTTTGACCAAATTTCCTGTGCCTTTGTAGCTAGCACACCCTAAAACATCAGCGATCCACCTCTGTACCTTTCATCATAGGCCTTGTTGACTCCTCTCCAAATGTAGCGTTTATGGTTGTGGCCAAAAAGCTAAATTTTGGTCTCATCTCTCCAAATGACTTTGTGCCAGAAGGTGTGAGGCTTATCTTTGTGCTGTTTGGTGTATTGTAAGCGGGATACTTTGTGGCATTTGCTTAGTAATGGCTTTCTTCTGGCGACTTGACCATGCAACCCATCTTTCTTCAAGTGCCTCCTTATTCTGCATCTTGAAACAGCCACACCATGTGTTTTCAGAGTCCTGTATTTCATCTGAAGTTATTTGTGGGTTTTTCTTTGCATCTCAAACAAATTTTCTGGCAGTTGTGGCTGAAATTGTAGTTGGTCTACCTGACCGTGGTTTGGTTTTAACAGAACCCCTCATTTTCAACTTCTTGATTAGAGTCTGAACACAGCTGATTGGCATTCTCAATTCTTTTGATATCTTTTTATATCCCTTTCCTGTTTTATACAGTTCAACTACCTTTTTCCGCAGATCCTTTGACAATTCTTTTGCTTTCCAGATGACTCAAAATCCAGAAACATCAGTGCAGCACTGGATGGAAGATGCAAGGGTCTGTCAGGAGTCCAGAAATGCATTGACCTTTTATACACACACACTAATTAAAATCAAACAGATCACAAGTGAGGGTTGTTACCTTTAATAGCCATTCAAACCCCTTTGTGTCAACTTGTGTGCATGTTATCGGGCAAAATTAACCAGGGTATGTCAACTTTTGATCAAGGTAATTTGGGTAGTTTCTGTTGCCATTATTATTTAGAGAGTAAACACAGTTCATTGATAATATATGGCTTCAGCCAAACACTAACCATGAGTGAAAGAAATGTTTTTGTGTTATCAATCATATTCTCTGAAAAATGGGCAAGAAATTATAAATTCTGCCAGGGTATGTAAACTTATTAGCACAACCGTGTGCATATATATATATATATATATATATATATATATATATATATATATATATATACACAGGAGGTGTGTTTGGGGTCGTTATCATGTTGGAGTACTGCCCTGGAATACTCCGAAGGGAGGGGATCATGCCTTGCTTCAGTATGTCACAGTACATGTTGTTATTCGTGGTTCCCTCAATGAAGTGTAGCTCCCCAGTGCCAGCAGCACTTATGCAATTCCAGACCATGACACTCCCACTACCATGCTTGACTGTAGACAAGACACATTTGTCTTTGTAGTCCTCATCTGGTTGCTGCCACACACACTTGACACCATCTGAACCAAATACGTTTATCTTGGTCTCATCAGACCACAGGACATGGTTCCACTAATCTATGTCCTTAGTTTGCTTGTCTTCAGCAAACTTTGCAGGCTTTCTTGTTCATCATCTTTAGAAGAGGCTTCCTTCGGGGAAGGCAGCCATGCAGACCAATTTGATGCAGTGTGCCGTATATGGTCTGAGCACTGACAGGCTGACCCCCCACCCCTTCAACCTAAGCAGTAAATGCTGGCTACCCTCATATGTCTATTTACCAAAGACAACCTCTGGATATGAGTTGAATCTGTCCTGTTAAACCATGGTCTTGGCCACCGTGCTGCAGCTCAGTTTCAGGGTCTTGGCAAACTTCTTATACCCTGGGCCATCTTTATGTAGAGCAACAATTCTTTTTTTTTTAGATCCTCAGAGAGTTCTTTGCCATGAGGTGCCATGTTGAACTTCCAGTGACCAATATGAGAGAGTGAGAGCAATAACACCAAATTTAACACACCTGGTCCCCATTCATACCTGAGACCTCGTAACACTAACGAGTCACACGACACCGGGGAGGCAAAATCGCTAATTGGGGCCTGTTTGGACATTTTCACTTAGGGGTGTACTCACTTTTGTTGCCAGCGATTTAGACATAAATGGCTGTGCGTTGAGTTATTTTGAGGGGACAGCAAATTTACACTGTAAGCTGTACACTTACTACTTTACATTGTAGCAAAGTGTAATTTCTTCGGTGTTGTCACATGAAAAAATATAATAAAATATTTACAAAAATGTGAGGTGTGTACTCATTTTTTGAGATGCTGTATATATATCTATCTCTATATATATATATAGATATATATATAGAGATAGATAGATAGATATATATATCTCTCTATATATATATCTATATATACAGTATCTCACAAAAATGAGTACACCCCTCACATTTTTGTCAGTGCTCAGACCATACGCCAGACTAAGGACGAGAATCACTGGAACCATGTCCTGTGGTCTGATGACATGATAAACTTATTTGGTTCAGATGGTGTCAAGCGTGTGTGGTGGCGACAAGGTGAGGAGTACAAAGACAAGTGTGTCTTGCCTACAGTCAAGCATGGTGGTGGGAGTGTCATGGTCTGGGGCTGCATGAGTGCTGTCAGCACTGGTGAGCTACAGTTCATTGAGGGAACCATGAATGCCAACATTTACTGTGACATACTGAAGCAAGCAGAGCATGATCCCCCCTCCCTTTGGAGACTGGGCCGCAGGGCAGTATTCCAACATGATAACGACCCCAAACACACCTCCAAGACAACCACTGCCTTGCTAAAGAAGCTGAGGGTAAAGGTGATGGACTGGCCAAGCATGTCTCAAGACCTAAACCGTATTGAGCATCTGTGGGGCATCCTCAAATGGAAGGTGGAGGAGCACAAGGTCTCTAACATCCACCAGCTCCGTGATGTAGTCATGGAGGAGTGGAAGAGGTTTCCAGTGGCAACCTGTGAAGCTCTGGTAAACTCCATGCCCAAGAGGGTTAAGGTAGTGCTGGAAAATAATGGTGGTCACACAAAATATTGACACTTTGGGCCCAATTTGGACATTTTCACTTAGGGGTGTACTCACTTTTTTAGCCAGCAGTTTAGACATTAATGGCTGTGTGTTGAGTTATTTTGAGGGGACATCAAATTTACACTATGTAATAAAAAATGCCGCGCTGGAGCAATAAAATAAATAAAATAAAATAAAGCAGCAGTAAACAGTGTGACAACACAAATAACAGTATTAAAAAATAAAAAATAAACTGCGCTAAATGTCCTTTAGTTGGTAATGACATAAATAATCCATAATGTAATCCAAATGTCACTTTGGGTGAGAGAAAAAAAACAAAAAAAACACTCTGGATCTTCCAAATCCCACCATATGTATGGAAATATTCACAATCCAAAAGATCACCAAAATGAATTGCCCTTACCAGAGCCTCAAATATAGTAAGCAGATGGCTTAAAACCCAGCCGGGGCCTTTGGATAAGGACCGATCAGCTCTATCAGATTTCAGGCGTGATACCCTCAATACAATACCGAAAAAGAAACAAAAAAACTTGCCATAGTATAATATTGTTTTGCAACGAAACATGAGCATGCACCTGACACCAACACCCTTTTGTGCATTTAAAAACGAAGGTGATGTCCCACCACCACAGCTGTTGAGTGTGCTTACCAACTCACAGACTTTACATTCATTGGACTCTATGTGGCACTGGGAGATGGTTGTATCAGGAAATCCTTATCCGTAGTATACGACCCAAAAATGAGATAAATGGACCATAGTGTAATACAGTCTAAAAATGCTTTAATGAATAAAGTAGTGCACTTACAAACAGATGATCAAAATTCGCATGGGATATATAAAAACGCCGGCCGGCATAACAATCACGGAGCGGAGCTCGTCCTCCTTCCTCATTCACGTGGTGACGTCACTGCGTGTGTGCCCGGACGCATTTCGTCATCAAGCGGACGTTCTCAATGGATACTTTATTCATTAAAGCATTTTTAGACTGTATTACACTATGGTCCATTTATCTCATTTTTGGGTCGTATACTACGGATAAGGATTTCCTGATAATCAATTTCAATTTTACATTGTAGCAAAGTGTCATTTCTTTAGTGTTGTCACATGAAAAGATAGAATAAAATATTTACAAAATGTGAGGGGTGTACTCACTTTTGTGAGATACTATATATATATATATATATATATATATATATATATATATAAAAATAAAAATGTATATATATATATATATATATATATATATATATATATATATATATATATATATATATATATATATATATATACATATATATTATATATACACATACACACAGAGTAAATTATTTTTGTAAAATATACTTTGAATTCCTAAGAATCCATTGCAGTTCATGTACATGTTTCCAATTCAATATACAGTATATCCTTAGAGTTTAAATGGTGCACAGTAGAAACAGAGAAAATGGTGCACAGTAGAAACTTTATTGGAAGCCTTTAGAGTCCCCTTTGAAGTATATGTCAACCATAGCAGTGCAAACTGAAAAAAATGAAAACAAATTGCTGGCATGTTAAATTTGGCCATAGACATGAGAAGGCAGACAGTCATAACTGGCAGCCAAAACTGCTAAATAAGGCAAAAATCGTATGTCTTTGGTAGCAAGCAGACCCCTGATGGTTGACAGTTCTGGAAAGGGACATCAATTAGCTCAGAAAACCTGTCTCAAATGCTTTTTTTTTTTCCATTAGATAAGTGGGGCTGACAGTGTCTGTCTATCCCATTCATCTTTTCTCTACTCTCATCTGCATTAAAATAAACTTGCAAGGCTGACAAAGCTTGCATATACTGCTCTGGAGGTAGTTAGATTTGCTTATTGACAGTTTGTGACTTCAGCACAAACTGTGATATTTGTTATTGTGCGCCAGTAAATTAAGCTGATACACAGAAACTACAATGCATGCTGGTAAATAAAAAAAAGAATGAAAAGAGGCTTTAATTGATGGACTGCTTAATTCTGAAAGTCAATACCAGCATTCTGTTTGACAATGATTATTTTAATTTAGCAACCAGAAATGTTCTGTCTAAAATCTTACAAAATTCTGGCAAAAAAATTTAAAGAATCTGTCACTGAAAACTGAGCTTGGATATCAACACAATCATATAGCTATGTTTGACCTCTGCACTCCGGGGTGGCAAGCTTTGCAAACATGCAGCTGCTTTGTATTTCTTTTAAATATTCGGAAAAATTCCTGAAAACACGTACAGCAGGCAAGCAAGCATCTTTGACTTCTTAGTAGGAACGAATGCTTTCTTTTAGCCTTGATTCACATCTGAGCATGCTGTGTAGTGCATGCTGTGCAGAGACATAGCTTGAAGCTTATGGGCCCTGAAGCAAAAGTTGACCTGGACCCCCCCCCCCCCTCTGGAGATCTATCTGAACAACATGAAAGAAATCAAAGACCTTTTTTTTTTTTTTTTTTTTTTTTTTAAGAAACTGAAGCCTAACTAAATAGTAAGGAAAACTTAAAAAAATGTAATAAAACTGATCACACTGTACAAATATAAACTTAGCCTACCTTAAAAGTGGACAGTGTCAGCCAGTAGGGCAGTGCACAATGTCAGTACAACAGTGGACATGTCAGTATGGTAGTGGATGGTGTCAGTGAGTAGGGATGAGCTTGATGTTCAGGTTGAACAGAAGTTTGACTCGAACATCGGGTGTTCGCCCATTCGCTGAAGAGCGAACATTATGGGAAGTTCGCAGCAAATCTGAGCACCACGGAATGCCCCATAATGCACTGCGAGATCGCACTCCACACTATATAAGGCTGCTTACACGGCGGCTGTGTATAGTGTTGGTGTGGACAGAGAGATAGCTTGATTTAGATTAAGCAGGCAGGTTATTCAGTTAGTGGCAGTGTATTTGATATATATATATATATATATATATATATATATATATATATATATATATATATATATACAGTGGGGACGGAATTCAGACCCCCTTAAATTTTTCACTCTTTGTTATATTGCAGCCATTTGCTAAAATTTGCTAAAATTTGCTAAAATTTGCTAAAATTATTTAAGTTCATTTTTTTCCCTCATTAATGTACACACAGCACCCCATATTGACAGAAAAACACAGAATTGTTGACATTTTTGCAGATTTATTAAAAAAGAAAAACTGAAATATCACATGGTCCTAAGTATTCAGACCCTTTGCTCAGTATTTAGTAGAAGCACCCTTTTGATCTAATACAGCCATGAGTCTTTTTGGGAAAGATGCAACAAGTTTTTCACACCTGGATTTGGGGATCCTCTGCCATTCCTCCTTGCAGATCCTCTCCAGTTCTGTCAGGTTGGATGGTAAACGTTGGTGGACAGCCATTTTTAGGTCTCTCCAAAGATGCTCAATTGTGTTTAATGCCGCGTACACACGGTCGGACTTTTCGTCTACAAAAGTCCGACAGCCTGTCCGACAGACTTCCGACGTACCTTCGGCGGACTTGCGGCAGACTTTCTTACGAACGGACTTGCACACACACGACCACACAAAAGTACGACAGCCTAGTACGCGGTGACGTACACCAAGTCCGACGAGACTATAAAACGGAAGTTCAATAGCCCGTACGACACCCTTTGGGCTCCTTCTGCTAATCTCGTGTTTATCTCGTGTTAGTAGAAGTTTGGTGAGAGACGATTCGCGCTTGTGAGACTCGTATTTTTCAGTTCGTTTTAACTGTTGTTCAGTCTGTGCTTGTGAGGTTTGTATCTGCTTTTCAGTGCGTTTGGTCAGTTGGCATTGAGAAATCTTTGTTTTATTGGCCGCTCGTTCCTGATTTTCAGGTCGTTCTTCACAGGCCTTGCTGTTCTTCAGTGCGTTCTGTTTAGTGCGTTCTGACCAGCCGACCGTTTTGAAGCCATGTTACCTGTACGTACTCGTCGTAGAGCTCGTGCATTATATGTGCTTGGTGCTGTAGTTTATTCTTCAGCCCAAGACCAGTCCATGAACAGGGCGAGGAGGAGTTCATGGACCAAGAATTGGTTGCTTCAGCGTGACCAGTTCTGTCACATGCCTTTGCTCCGTGAGATCCGTGAGAATAATCCTGAGGATTTCAGGAACTTTCTCCGGATGACGGACCCCGTTTTTGACCGTTTGTTGGCTTTGCTGACCCCCTATATCAGCAGGCAGGATACCTGCATGAGGCAAGCCATCACTCCGGAGCAGAGGCTGGTCGCTACCTTGCGGTATTTGGCCACAGGGAGAAGCCTGCAGGACCTTAAGTTCTCGACAGGCATCTCCCCCCAGGCTCTGGGGATCATTATCCCAGAGACCTGTTCTGCCATCATACAGGTCCTGCAGAAGGACTATATTAAGGTAAGATATTTTTCTTTTATTAGCATCACATGTTCTTTTATGTAATCTTTGATAATGTGATGTATTTCTTGCTTCAAACACTACTTACCATCATTGCAATATAGTGTGAATGTCCCCTTTTTATCCTCACACATGCTGGAATT
Source organism: Aquarana catesbeiana (assembly GCF_042186555.1). Lineage (NCBI taxonomy): Eukaryota > Metazoa > Chordata > Amphibia > Anura > Ranidae > Aquarana > Aquarana catesbeiana. The sequence continues at coordinate 581,501,752 of NC_133325.1, forward strand.
TTTTACTGTTATTTTTTGTCATGCATGTATATTTTCCTTCAATAACCTTCCCAGCATGAAGTGATGGGAACATATCCACCTAGTCTACTCATTTGGAATGTATTTTGTTTGAGTGTATTTAGTGTGCTGCTAATGAGCAATTATCTAGATTTCACAACCCCCCCCCCCACCACCTAAACTCACTCCAAATAGTGTGCTGCTAATGAGCAATTATCTAGATTTCACAACCCCCCCACCCCCCCCCCCCCACCACCTAAACTCACTCCAAATAGTGTGCTGCTAATGAGCAATTATCTAGATTTCACAACCCCCCCACCACCACCACCTAAACTCACTCCAAATAGTGTGCTGCTAATGAGCAATTATCTAGATTTCACAACCCCCCCACCCCCACCCTCGTTAAAATTTGCTGGAATGTTCTGTGGTGTTGATTTGTCTAAAGCAAATATATGTTGCAGTTTGCAAAATGCATGTGCACTCTACAAGTGCATTTGTTCCAGTGCTTTAGTAAATGAGCAGAAGCTCTGCTGATTTCCATCATCAAATCATATGCAAGCCTCAAAGTGTTTTCATTAATTGCCCTTGCATGTGATTGTGTACTCCTTGCAACATGAATGCCTTTTTACATTACCTCATTTACTGTAAGCTGGTTAGCAACTGCACCTGCAGAGTGCGACAACTGCAGTCTTGTAGCCTTTTTAGTCCTAAATTCCTGCGTGTCCTAAAAGTAATTTTTTTTAGGGATTTCACAACCCCCTAAAATGTAATCAATGTTCCATCAGAGGGGGTGAGCAATCTGATAAGTGTGCCTTTCCATATTAGTTATTCCAGAACAATTAAATTATTGAATGTTATACTGATGCTGGGGAATAATGTTTTTAATTGTCTAATTTTCTTGCAATGTTAGCTTCCAAATTAATTGATTTTGGTTTTCTTGTTTGATTTCCCAGTTTCCTTCAACGCCACAGGAATGGCAGACTGTGGCATCCCATTTTGCCAGCCGTTGGGACTTTCCCAATTGTGGAGGGGCTATAGATGGGAAACATGTCCACATTGTGCCACCACCCCATTCGGGGTCATATTATTTTAATTATAAGGGGTTCCACAGTATTGTTTTAATGGCGGTGGTGTCGGCACACTATGATTTTTTATATGTGGACGTGGGGAAGAATGGCCGGATGTCGGATGGAGGAGTATTTGCCCAGACGGAGTTCTGCCAGCGTCTCCAGAGTGGTGGCCTGGGATTGCCACCTGATGAGGATAACGTGGAAGGACTCCCCTTTGTCTTCATTGCCGATGAAGCCTTCGCTCTCAGCAAGCACCTCATGAGGCCATTCCCCCAAAGAACCCTCACCCCGGAGAGGAGGGTTTTTAATTACCGGCTGGCCAGAGCTAGAAGAGTGGTTGAGAATGCGTTTGGAATTCTGGCCAGCCGGTTCCGCCTGTTTCAAACAGCCATTAATTTGGCGGAATACAAACTTAATTTTATCGTTTTATCGTGCTGCATTCTGCACAACTTTTTAAATAAGCATTCTCCAAATTATATAGGCACAGTTGGGCCTGAGGCCGGACAAATAGAAGCCAACCTTACAGGCCTGGATACTGTCCGTACTGCTTGGCCCCCAAAGTGCCCGTCAAGTTAGACAGCAATATGTTAATTATTTATGGGTAGGGGGGCCATTGCAATGGGCCAGGATA